>NC_137738.1:2910802-2923302 GCF_963264785.1 Psittacula echo | reverse complement strand
GGTTTCAAAATGGGTAACGTGTTGCAACCAAGGTTTGAAAACTATGTGGCCTTCAAACAGTCTGCTTGTTCCTACTACAAAGCTGGACAAACATACTTTAAAAATGATAAGGTTGGGCCAGGATTGATTTTACTTTCAAATTTTACATAAAATAGAATTCTTGTTGTGTGTTTGGATCTTTTTGATCCTAATTACAAGCAGAAATAAACAAGTGCAGCGCAGAGAGCTCAAGGTGTCAGGCTGCCAGGAAAGGTTAAATCATCTGGAGCCAATTGCAATTGCAGGGCATTAGACATTTTTAAAAGTCTTTATTCATGTTGACCTGGTGGGCAACAAGTCACCTTGCCAAAGAGGAAAGCCAAAATCTCTAGTGGACTTAGGATCAGAGGTCTTCAGCTGGTGAAGGCTGCTCACATTGCAGAGTGCAAGGTCATAGTAATGGGAGGTAAACAGGTTGGAGGGCGTAAGAGGGGGAAGGCCAGATCACTCCTCCAGTTGGATGATCTGGACAGTGGCTATAGAGAAGATCTCCACAGGGAGCCTCTTAACCCAAGGATAAGGCTTAAACAGCATCTTTTAGACAAAATGATGGAGAACCTCTCCAGGATGATAAGTGAGTCCACTACTGGGGGAGCTTTCCCACAAACTTCACGTGAGCTGTTTGTGCACAGTGGTCCACACCAGCACAGGTACAGCAACAGCAGAAGAGATTCAGGGGAAATATTTCTGATGAGAAAACCTCATACATACATGTTAGATATGCACAGGCACCCCCACCCCTAAAGTCAGGGTAAGATGAGCTTTGGGGGATGGTCCTTCTTAAAGGACGCGGTTGAGAAACTCCACTTGGGTCACCATCATGTAGCCCAGAGCCCCTTTCTCACCTGAGGAAGATTTAAGCCTGTGGGCTTTGGGGGCAAGTTGGCACCTAAACTTCTATTCCCACACCTGCATCCTGTCATGTAGGAAACCTATCAAGGACAAGCCCTTCCACATCCCTCCCTTCCTGTAAGACACTTCATCACAGCAATGCTGGGCATTGCTCAGGCACAGATCTGCCACCGTTTCCAGGCTAACGCTGCCCTGAGCAGCACTGCCCTACTGTTGGCTTTCCCGTGCTCCCAAGGGCAGTGTCTGCAATACCTTGTCCTGGCTCCTGCCACGTTTATCCAGGCCATCACCTCCCTTCATACACATCCTCTGTTCCCTAAGCACAGCGAGCTGCTGGGTGGGACCATGTTAGCACTGCGAGCTGCTATGGCAGCATATCAGGCAGGAGGCTTTGGCTTCTACACACAAATTGGAGGCAGGTTTTGGAGTAAGTTGCTACACTTTTTGGCGTGAAAGCCACGGCAGCATATGGCCCAGTGTTCTCAGTTTAAGTCTGACACTTAACATTATTTAACAGTTTCTGTGTTAGGTGCTTTATAAGGTAAAGGAAATTAACAATTTTCAGCTAATTAGATCACTCAATTGGCTGAACATCCTGGACACCTCTTAGAAAAAGCCCAGGTTGGCTCAGGCGACGGGAAGGCTAATGCCTCTTCCATTATCACTTATGAGGAGAGGGAAGTAGTTGGAAAGGATGTTTTTATTCTACAAACACAAATGAAAAATACTTCAGTTATTGGGCACTCCAGTTTTATCCCAACCATCACCTTTCTAGAGAGCGGGGCATTACTTTGCCCACCGCTGCATATGTCCCAGTCCTCCTGGCTACAGCAGCAGCTCTCTGGTGCCACCACAGTCTGTGTTTATTGCCTTCAAGTTTCTTCTCTTGACTCCTGCTGCACAAGTCTGTTAGGAAATGGGTTTTTTGGAAAGAGAAAAAGATGGATGAGATTGGGTGGCTGTTCTCCCACTGCGGCACAGAAGGAGAAGCCCTCTCTTTTGGGAAACTGAGCCCGACGTTTGGGAAGGCAAAGGCATTGCCGCAACTCTGGCTTGAAAGAGAAATATCTGGAAAACAACAGAGGTTTCTCATTGCATTTACTGTAGCTTTTGTACTGTTTGGAAGAAGCTGGAAAACACACACGCCCTTCAAATGATTTAAGAATGTATTTCAAAAGTGTTTGTTTGAAAGGAAGCTGAGATCCCTTATCCCTTGAGTAGAGTTTGGGGCACTAGTAATGTGCTGCTGGCTTACTGTTATCTCCTCCGCCAAGCTCACAAAGAGGAGAGAGAATGGGCATGGCTCTTATAAGGAAAAAAAACCTGACAGTGGGGCTGCTGAGATGCCTGATAACATCGGGGAAGTGAAAGTGGTAGTGCAGTGAAAATGGATACTGCATGATACATTAGATTTAATCACTTGCATTTCAATTAAGCTTTTCCACAAATAAAGACCGGGAAGTACTCTGCGGGCTCCCAGCACCACAACAGCGCTCCCGCAGCTCCTCAGGCTGAAACCCCGCCACGTCCTCCCTGGTAGGACCCATCTTCGCATGTCCCAGCACGGGAGAGGCATCCCACACCGCACACATCACAGCATCACCAGCACCCCCACGGGATCTCTGTCCTAGGACTGCTGTGCCCATGGTTCAGGGGATGAGCATATCCATCATGGAAACACAGACTCGTAGAATCACAGAATGGTTTGGGTTCGAAAGGACTTTGAGATCACCCAGTTCCAACCCAATGCCTCACACTAGACCATGTTGCCCAAGGAACCCCTGCTCTCCCATGCAGACACAATGGCCTTAGCGTGCTAGTTTTTAAGCACAAAACTTGGTAAGATTTGAGAGTAGAGTGGGCTACAACAAAATAAAAACTTTCCATTTTCAATTTATTTTGACTTTTTGCACCCTGAAATTCAGTTCTTCCTTTCCCTGGCCTCAAAAATCATCAATAGTATTTTACTGGGGAGATTATAAAATTTCCTTTTCTGCCTTACTGATGAATTAGAACTGCATGAGATGTAGAAGCTTCTAATGGAAACTCTGTTCGCCCTTAACTTACTGCATTGCCAGTGGCACTGCCACAGAATGGAAAAATCACTAAGGCTCCTGCAGTTTGCAGTAGTTGAGCATTTAGTATGTGTTGGGAAATGTAAGAATCACAGGAGGGGTTACTGTCACACCCCAGAAGCTGTCTCATACAAAAACTGAAGGAGAAATAAAGCTCTTGCACACAAGAATGATGTTATGTAGAAAGAAAGTTAGAAAGGTGAAGGCACAGATGGAACTAACTCTGGCCAGGTTCACACATCTAGAATACATCTTATACACGTATATATATAAATGTTAGAACAGTTAGTAAGCATCTGTAATTGTTGTTGCTTCCTTTTGCAAACTCTTCCCATCTCTCTGCATTGCAGACACCTTTGTCTTCTGTGTCTGGAGCCCTGAAAAGCTCCAACTGTGCCCTCTCCCTCCTCAATTTACAGTGAGAAGGGAGGTAGGGGAGAGGGATGGGAAGCAGGTGGTGTTTAATCAGTCTGGCAGGGAAATAGGCAGTTACTGGGGTCCTTTTGGGGGTGTCATGGAGGTGGTAAGCATGCCCTCTGGCAGCAGGGTACCTCCCTTCCTCTTTCCTATGGCAGAGGGTAGGAGCAGGGGAAGGAAATGGTGCATGGTTATGGGTGAGGGGTGTTGCAAATGAAGCTGGCTCCACCAGTCCAGGCTCCCCCTCGATTAACTCTGATGAACGTCCTCCCCACATAACCACGCTTTTATGGGCATCCAGAGCCCATCATGATGGGATGAACTGCTCCATCTATTCCACCCTGAGCCATGAAGCTGGCCAAACTGGGCTACAAACACCCCATTACAGGCTCCAGCGCAGGACCTGCCGGGGCTTGGTGAGCCTTTCAAGCCTGTGAAGACAAAGTCTTATGTCCAAGTGGACTGAGCTCCCTCTCGTTTGACTCCTCTTTATCCCTTATGGAAGGAAACGGTGAGACTCCAGACAGCGCTGGATTAGATAACCTCGAGGCTGGGCCTCGTCTGATGGAGCCGGCATTGCATGAGATAAGCCACTTCAGCTTCCCCCTGAACATTGATACTCAGCAGTGAAAAGGCTTTTATTTGCAACGTTGATTTCCCCTCTCTCCTCTCAAAACTTTTTCAAGTTGTAGACTGATGCTTTACACGCATTTACGTGCCTATGCCACCATTCTCCCCTAAGTCACAACCACTGCAGCAGCCCGTCCGCTTAGCAACAGAGACCGTGCCACCCTGGTCTGCTGCTCCCTACAAAGCCTTTCCACAAAACCAGGTTCAAGGCCACATGTCTGGACCACCATCTGGACACAGCTTCTTCTGATTGCACATTTCCACCAGAGCCTTGAAATCGTCCCCCCACAGAGGGCAGTTCACGAGTCCCCCCCATGGCACACAAACCGAGGCAGAGCGCGGCTGTGTACCTTCCCCCTCTGCAGATAAGACAGATGAACCTTGCCCCTTCCAGATCTACAGGGAGAAATCATCTCTGATACGTTGATTACCTTCGGCCAGCCCTTCTGGCTGTCCTTCCTACTCTGCCCACCCAGACTCGCACGTCGGGACGATGCCAGGCTCTTTCTCCGCAGCGTGAAATTCAGCTGTACTCTAGTACTGCAGGTACCACAGGCTCTGTGCAGCTACAGGAAGGGATCCAGTACTCTGAAGACTTCCCCCTTCTTGAACCTTACAGTATTTCTTTACATCTGTGTTATTAATGTCATTTGAGTAGGATATTAAACCATGGCTACTTCACCTTCCAGCTTCTCTCCCTCTCATGCAGGTGAAGGACACACAGTCCCCATGGACCCTTGCAATATTCTGCTGTTACTTCCTCACAGCCTCAGAATTTTGCCCTTACAGATTTAAGTATCTTTGAAACCAGCATCGCCATTGCACTCCACACCAATGCCGGAAGGTCTCTCTGCAAGCTAATCTTCGCTGCCACTGCTCTCAGCCCAGGGACACCTGCTCAGAGAAAGGGCAGGACCCCAAAAGCTGGACCAGAAACCAGTGTGGGTCACCAAGCTGCTAAACCTCTCCCAAGGTTTCCAAAGGGAATGACAGTCTGCTAATTCCCATTATGAGAGCCTGACTCTCATCCATTTTGAACCATGTTGAAGCTATCCAGCAAAGAGCGTTTTGCGTGAAGGTGACCTATTCACAGTCCTATAGGAGGGGCAGAGCTATCTGTAAGACTTGTGTTAAAGTCAGTCCCACAGCCATGACTCCGTGCTGTGAGTTGGTATCGGCTGGAACCTCCTCTTTTGGCAAGTGTGCCTTACAAAAATAAAACCAATGCTCCCCTCCACCCCACATCCATAAACATGATGGCTCTGTGGCTCCAAATCCAGGTCTGCATTTAATTTTTAGCTTTAAAATAAACAAATGAAACTTCTTTCCAATTATCACGTAACATATATTCACACACTTGACTGTACAGTAATACAACAAAAGACAGCTCTTCAGCTGGCACAGATTCATTAGCTGCAATGATTGCTGGATCTGATTTACACCAGCAACTGAGAATCCAGCCCAGAACGTAGTTCAGTGTCACAGAGAGAAAGCATAGGATGGGTGGGATGTGGAGGGAAAAATCTTATAAAGCTAGTGAACTAACACACTATTTCACATCTCACTGGTATGACATCTATGTAGAGCAGCTTAGGTACAGTTTAGAGGATCAAGTGGTTTTTTTGATTTTCACAGCACAAAATGTTCTATGTCCTGTTAATGTGACACATTAAAACAGGATATAAGAAATTTCAGATGATTCTCCTGAACACCCTCCTCCTTCTCTAGACACTGCTGCTTCTCCAGAAGTTCTCAGTGAGAAATTTAGCTATGTCGTCTAAAAGGAATTAAGAAAGTCTGGAAGAAACATGTGCAACTTGCATGTTAACCATTACCACAACTAGGATTTATTAAATGGTACGAGAAATCACTGCTTTCCTTTTTTTGTTTTGCAAGCACCAAGTTTTACAATGGCACTGCCCAGCCTAACGAACTGTTTCTATATCCAGGATGAATGAAAAAGCATTTCAGCTTGTGAGGGATGAGACTTGACACGAGTGAGGGACCACATGGGTTAAAATTCACCTTGCTTCTCACTCCTCATCTACGATGGGCTTTGGAGAACGACAGACATCTGGAAATCAGTTTTATATAGAAAAATAGAAAACAGGGAAGAACTAAGAAGATGAATAAAGGCTCATCACAGACACAAAAGACCAGAGCAAAAAGAAGCTTGGATTTGGGTATTCTTGTCTGGCAAGGAGGCAGGCAGTAAGGCTAATGAAGCATTTGCGATATGGGACGTATGCCAGCGTAACAAAGAAGATGTGCATCAGCTCTGCAGATGTGCCAAAGCCCCCAGAGCAAAATAATGACATAATCACCATCAGTGTCACAGACCAGACTGTACACAAGGTGACATGGGAGAGAATAAATAAGAGTCTTTAGAGGCCTGTAGTACACACACGGGAAGGAATAGCCATTCCTCACAACTGCCACAAGAGAGTGGCGAGATGTTGGGTATAATGTGTGCAGCTTGCAAAAGAAATCTTGAATTGTGCAAGGCTAACGCACTATAAATTGGTGCTTTTCTCAGTCTCCTGTTGACGTTTCAATTCCCACTACTCCTTGTTGAATGCAAAATGAAATGGCAGTAGGAGTCAGAAGAGTTTGCCAAGTTTTGCTTCGTTTTGTTTTTGTTGGTTTCTTTTTCTTGGTGGTTTGGTTGTTTTTTTGAAAGGGAGTTGTTTTGTTTGAGATGAGGATGGGGCAATAAGGATGAGGACCGGTAAATAACTGTAAAAGAGGAAAGAAAACCAAACACCCCAAAACAAAACCCAGCACGCCACTACATGCACACACACACACACAGAGAAATCCAGCACCATTCAGCTGGAACAATCCCACGATTCCCCCAAAGCAAAACTAGAAACAAATGAGGATGGGTTTGCTTTTTGGGGGGGAGGTTGTTCTTTCTGGTTTACTACTATCCATGAACTAAAGCAGGAAAAATCCCACTAAAATATTTTTCAACACTAAAAGAGAAGATTACAGTTTTATTGATCAGTAATAAAACACCGCTTAGGGCAATTTAGTACTTAACATGTTATTTGCGGTGGGGAGTAATCGGAAAAGCTGAGTAGCCTTAAATCATTTCACAACAGCTCTTTCTGCATAAAAGCAAGTGTTTGCCTCCGTACAGCTGTGTGAGTCGGTGGTATATTCTTTTTAACAGGACTTTTGTCCATTTTTAAAGGGAACATCTGCTTGATAAAGCAGAACAACGCTGTAGTAAACCACAGGCCTGAGTGGGCAAACTGGGAAAGAGCAGGAGATCTGCCGAAGGCCCCAACAGGCCTCTTGCAGAAGGAACGCTCAAGTACGTAATTGTTTGCAGGATCTGGCCCTACAACAGGAGCTCAGAAGAACAAAGCACTTGGCTTCACCGATGTCCCTTTTCATTGCTTCTAATGAAAGATTCATAAGAATAACTTTAATTTTTTATGATCTTTTTCTTTTTCTTTTTTTTTTTTTCTTGCATTACTGTATTAGCTGCATCTACTTTGCATGCAATTTCGCCTTAAATCCAGAAAACCTGGTTCCAAATAACGGGCGGGATAACTCCATCCATCCAATCACTAATCTCGATTGTTGTGTGGTCCATCTTAACAGTAAGAAAGTGAGACGGAGCCCAGAAAATGTTTTAGATGCTTATTCCTTTTCGTTGCAAAGTGCTGTATTTATGAAGAATGCAGGAGAAAGTGGAGTTCTTTCTTTATTTCTTGGTTTTTTTATATGAAAAAAAGAAATGATCAAAACCTCCCTAATTTGCTACTTAAACTGTTCAGTGGAAGAATGATTGTATTTGTCCTTTTTGGCTTCGCCCAATTAATTGGAGCAGTAACATAACGACTGTTAATAAGCAGCTCTAATTTGACGTACTTCTTGCCTATCGACTAAGCACGCCATATCTTTGTTTAGCATATCATCAGGGAAAACAAGGCAGCATGTATAGGATTTTGTTCTGTTGTATATGAAATTTAATAATTACGCCACAGAGGATTCTAAATTAATTGCAGAAGGCACAACAGTACTAATAATCCGCTCAGCAAACTCCAGCATCTTTGATGATAGAGGCAGAGCCAGTCTGAACTGTGGCAGGTTTTTAAACCGGGTGTTTGTTTCTGTTACAGCTTATACCAATGTTTTCTTTTCTTCTTTTTCTACTGTACGCCTTCCTTCTAAGAACAAAAAACACCAACCCAAACCACAAAACAAAACCACAGAACAACTCCACAAACAAGGCTGTGCTCATGCGGGTGCGTTCCGATCGAAGCTGACAGATCAAGTTTTTCATGTATTTACCAAAGTTTCATTGCAGCCATTCTTCATAATTACAGCAGCGTTTTCAGGTCTTTTTTTTTTCCCTTCCCCTGAATAGGAGAGAAGGGGTTCTGAGAAAGTTTTTAATTAGCTAAATAGGTCTGTGTAATCTAGATGAAATAAACACGCCCATTTGAAAAGGGTTGTTAGAACTTTTCCAGCCATTTAATCCATAGATGGCTGAACACAATGATACCTTCCACAGAAAGCTACAGCCACCACCAGCAGCTGTTAGAAGAGAGCTTGCTCCCTGCTCCTATTGATAACCCTTTGTGGAATGAAGAAAAAGAGCTGAGGGAAGGAGAACTGAATGTCAGACAATAGACATCGCTACACACACTGTCTCTGAACTTTCCTCATCTCTGAAGGACAATTAATTATGAAGGCCTTTGGGGTAGGTCGAAGCAAGGGAAAACCTACTGCTGGCCCAGCACTCCAGCCGCTCTCTCTGTGTTTGTTAAATGGTTGTGCCTGTTGGGGAACCAGAGTAGCAGCCACCAAAATAGCCAATAGATCATTTAGGAAAAAAAGAGCAAAAGATTTTTTTATGTGTGTCTGTCCTTGTATAATTCTATTCTCACTGTGAAATCATCCATACACAAAACACAAGGACAATTTTTCCTTTTTTTTAGAAGAACCACAGGGTAGGTTACAGTCAGAAACAGCCTCTCAGTGGTGTGTTAAAAAGGATGGTCTTTTCACCAAATCATTTCACAGAGGCAAAACAGACAAACACAAAGAGTTGAGACTTTTTCTCCTACATTAAATAGAGTAACTGATAAGGTCAGACATATGATACCTAAAGACATGAATCTGTGAACTCTTGAAGTCAAAGGACTTCTCTGTGCAAAGGAACAATCTTTCAAAGGAAATAGATCATAGAACTCCACTGAATCCCCTTTAAACTTTATGAAGCAGGAGGAGAAAAAGCTCTAAGTAGGGAAGCTTGACAGAAGAGCCTTGAACTATTTTCTGAAGGAAAGATGAGACCCTCCCTAGGCTGCCACAAAACATCTTTTTTTTTCTAAAGGCTCTTCTGAACTTTGATATGTGCCAAGACACCGCTATTGAAAGCTGTATAATTATGTGCTATAGCCACTGTAGAAAATGCTTTGTTCGCCACAACAAAGAACAATAAGCAAAGTAAAGTGACATTACACTGTATCTTTTTCTTTAAGAATGTTGAGAAAGGTCACGGTACGTTATAACTAATAAAGCTGTTGAGTAAGGAAGTTTAAAGTTGATCTTGCTGTGCTTAAATGTAACCCAATGACAAAAAGACAGAGGGAACTAAAATTGTAATGACATTAAAAAATAGATCATATATCAACGTGCCAACTTCATTATACAAACACCTTGAATCCAGAAGGACGCAAACAGGAAAACCAAGTGTAGTCCTGCAACAGTATTCCTCTGGCGATTCTCTCCCTAATAGCTTCCACCTACAATCTGCAGTTCAACTAACTGCAAAATCTGATTAATAGGCATTAATTGATACGTGCAATGCACGGACCTTCTATTGCAAGCCGTGGATTTTGTTTCTTGATTAAAAACTGGGTTCGTTTCCTGTGCAGTCTGAAGGAAAGCTCTGCTGTTTCACAAGTGAGCCTCTTCAACATTTAACAACAAGAAAAAAAAACCCTCAGGGCATCAATTACATTTCCTGCAACCAAGACTTTAAAGTGAGAAAGAAGTTCCATCCAGACACCTATGTTTCAGTTTGTCTTCAAAGGAATCAGGCCAGTTATGTTTGCTAATCTCGAACTGCCGAAGCAGTTTTGCTCTCCTTGCTGCAGAACACAACTCTGTCTTTAAGAATGCTGAGAACGATGTTGAAACGCTACAACAATAAAGCCCTTGAAAGGAGGAAGGATACAGCTGAGGGAAAAAATATGAGGAGTTTAGTACTGGAATAAACAACTGTCCCGTTTAGGCTGCGTCCACTGCTGGTACCACCACAAGTGGAGAGACTGCCACAGCAGAGCACTTTGTATGGAAAAAGCAATCTTGGAGATGGAAGTTAGCAAGTTACGGACTTGATTTTCACTTCTCTTGAGGCCACTTTGCACTGCTCTGGTTGTGTAAAGGAGTATTAATTAGGATGGTTATAAATTGTACTTCACAGTGCCTGTGTATTACAAAACCACTCGTAAGTGGCCTTAGTTTAAATAAGAATCAGGTTCAAAGGCTTTAAATTCTGCTTTTGATGAACACCAATGCAGTTCAAGATGAATCCTGCAGATGAAACAGGGGAAGAATACAGCCTCCTAAAATAAGCACACGAGTGGCCAGAATTTTCGGTCATTTAGGTTGTCTTAATTTTTGGATGCAGTGCTGGGCACACTTCATTTTCAGGGAATGGACTATTGAGGACCTCCTGACAAAGTGGCTCTCATTGAGCTCGAGTTTAGCATCCCAGAATGGAATTGGCCTAAACCCATCATCACTTCTGAAAATGTTGGCAGCCAGCATTCCTCTCAAGGGTTCATAGGCCATTTACGTGACTGGCTTATTACTTAGATTTAATAGGTGGTGTTCTTCGAATTGTTTTACTTAATCTCATTGATTATTATGGAGCTAACTCAGAGCGCCTTAAGTTAAACATTCTGCTAAGACTTGAGTACAACTGCTCTTAATTAAGTTTTTCTCACTAATATGGTTTTCCCTTGCCAAAAGCAGAGTAAATGCCTTAAAAACAGGTTTCTCCCCCTTCTAAACAACGACACGTGCCGTAAGTAGCGCTATTAAAAGAGGCAATCAGTGCTTCAAGCCCCACTGTACCAAACCTGCACACAGTGTATTTGTGCAAATAATGCAGCTTGGCAGATGCCTCACTATTGTGATCAATCTCAATAACTACGTCTGCAAAACCAGGCGAGTTCCCGGGAAGCAGCAGGCAGCTGAGCTCAGAAAGATGCCGCGTGTGGGGCTTGCTCTGCTGCTCATTTGCTCGCTACGCAGAGGAGCATGGTGAGTGTAAGCAGTAGGCAGGAGGGCACAGAGCGAACTCGCTCGCACAGGGAGACCCCGAGACTTCAGAACTAAGACCTGAGTGTCGTTAAATGCCCACAAGGAAAAGGAATGAGCATCGTGCAGAGAGACGGTAATGCACAGAGAGCAACGGTAACTATAGAAAAATGCCAGGGAACAAGGATGATGGAGGAGGAGCCAACGCGAGGCTCAAATCTGGGTATTGTCCTCAGGCCAATTCTTTTTCTTCTTGCAAGTACATACATTGGACAATAACAATCTTATTTATGATTTTTAACCGTATTTTTATCTTAACTCCCAGCATGGTCCCTCCCTTGTTTGAAATCATCCTGCCACAGTCACAACTGTGAGCTCTGCTCATCTGTGTTAGGATGGATTTTGAAAGAGAGTTATGAAATTATTTGGGATTATTTTTTTTATCTTTCAGTGCATAGCAACAATACCTGACTTTAATTATTGCAGCTGGCATTCAAAAGCCTATGGCAACACCACAGATGAGGCAGATATCAAGTGGCACAGCAAGCTGTCCTCTCTTTCTGACCAATTTTGGCATTTATGTTGGGACACTGACATTTGTGGCTTTCATTCACCAGGACAACCCACCTTCTCCCTCCCTGGAAGAATAGCCCCAGAGCAGAAACGCGTCTTCACCTTCCACTGTGGTTTTATTTCCTCCACTTTCAAAACTCAGTTTCAAATTGCTCTGCGCAGCTCAGCACAGGTTTCCCCAGCTAATGCGAGAGAGAGAAATGTGGAACTGGCTACAGACACACATGTGCACACAAAACACAGGCAAAGTTGTGTCGCTCTGGAGGAGGCGTATCTGTCTCTGGCTCACAGCCACGAGGGTACAATGGCAAAGCTAAAACCGATAGGGCATGTGGTTTGTTAAACATCTTATTTGACTTTGCTACAAGCTGTCAGTTGCAATGCGCAGAGAAAGGAACACAGTATCACAGATTCCTGAGCAAATCAATGGCACAGCCTGATATGGACCAAACACGCTTTTAGCTTTAGCATTTTTTTTCCTAAGAGTCAATTTAGGAGTAGTAAAGTATATGCATGAATTTCACCCAAGAACAGATAAAGGGGGAATGTTTAGAGTAGCGATGTAGGTGATTTAAAAGAAACAGCATCAGACTCACCAGAAGACTTGCAAAGCATCATTGAAGT